>NW_027494883.1:0-32407 GCF_021521415.1 Bidens hawaiensis | reverse complement strand
GACTTTTCTATCTCTTGCATGCTCGCCACGTGGCAGATTTTAAACATTTTTTTTCTACTTTCCTGCTTTCGTATAAATAGCTGTTATAAACTTATAATTGTTAACTTAAATATGTGTACGTATGCATATTTGTTAATTATATCATTATATGGGATCGATTCCTGATATACATTTTCCAATATATTCTTATCTTGATCAAAGTCAAATGAGTTGATCAAGGGAACACTTGGTGAAACAACGGCAATTTTGGTCACACATGGTTAGTCAAGATGATATGTAGCTAAAGATATGTATCTAAATTCCATACCTAGACACATATGCAGGCATACAGCAAACGTTTTCATATCAAATCGTAGCTAAAACAGCGGCGTCATGTATTGTAGCTAAAGTTGTTGCAGTTATGATTAAGTTGCCAAGCCGTAGCAAAACAAATTACTAATTAGAACCAGAGTTATAACCACCAAGGTGATCCGTTCCGTATCATCCATAGGACCATAGCAAAAAGGGTATTTGTTACAAATTTGACGGTAATTTTGTAGTGGCATCGGTGGCAAGAAGTAGAACTAGATTATCATTTCATACTTTGTTTCATTCTAATTAATATTATGTTGAAAATTACATAGATACATGTATTAATGAGAACGATAGATTAATTTAAAATGAAATGATTATTTTTCTCTTTCAATACTTTTTTAAATTTATTTTCTCTCTTAGTTGAATTTTCTTATTTAAAAAGTATAATAACGAGTACATGCGCATTAAGTGTATGTGTATACATACATAGAGAAAAAAAATGTTATTAATACGGTTTATGGTTTTAATTAAAAAATGAATCTTAAATATAAAATTCGGGTTGGTTTATGAATAAATACCAATCTAGATACTTACCAATCATTCTTCTGATTCCATCGATCTCATGTGAAAACCCAGTAGTCGACGGCCGCACAAACCTATTTTTGACCTACCAGTCATAGTTTTATAAGCGATCGAACACTTAGGCCTAGGGGTATACTCTAATGCCCAAAACGTTAAAGTTGAGTTGACAAGGGTTAACGAGTGACATACCACTCCTTCATAAATTAAAGTGTGTTATATGCAAGGAGAGTTAAAATGTTAACGGACATTAAAATTCTTTACACATATATAATAATTTAAGAATCTATTTTACATTAAATAAATAGAGGTAAGAGGGGAAGAGGGGGGAGGGGGGGGGGGTTAAAATAGTTTTCTTAGGGTTATGTGGATTGAAATGGGGTCAAATAAGTGATGTGATAGCTACGCATAGTTAATGAGGATCAATATATACCCCATGACCCCGCTTGATTATCAAACCGACATGCTATAGTAATTCCATAAACACCAAGGAAGATATGGCAAATAGATAACTAACCCTATTTTCAGATGCGACAATACCATACCATATAATCGACAAGTACAACAGCCCAAGCGACCATACATAAGATAAATGTAGCCATGCACAGGAACGATTAATCTGAAAAGAAGAAATTTTTTATATCTATTTAAAACATCAGTTGTAAATATACGTTGAAATGATCTAGAAACAATCGAAGTACGTGACAATTTCATAGACTATTATCTGACATCAATCTAATTATTTATTAACGAACCAAATTTAAAATTAGTATAATATTATTAATCACCACGACAGAATCTAAAACATCCGAAAGAAGGCAAAGACAGTGGGATCATCGATCAAAAGGCACAAAGACTGACAAAAAAGAATAATTATAGGCATATAATAACTCATGAATAACAACAAACACGTACGTAGATAATTGTCCAATATGAACAAAAGAATGAATTCATGTGAAGTAAAAAACAAATATGAAACCTTAAACAAGAAGAAGGGTTTCTTGGTTTTTTGCAAAAACAAATCAACAGAAGATCAAAGAATAACCAAGTCAACATAATAAACAATTTGAACGGCCAGTCAGAAGAATTTTCTGGTGGTAATAATATTATTCTTCTCCGACGAAGATTCCGGCGGCTGTGGTTCAACATGTCCCAATCTTAACTCAAGGTCCACATCCCCATCCTGCAATGAAGGCTTTCTCGTGGTGTCTTCGCGTTCGAAAAGCGCGAGTGGTTTTTTAATTTCATCAACTTGTTGAGCAGCTGAAAACCAGTTCTCTTGGTTAGAGAAAAAGGATTAGCGGCGGTGGCAGCGGGTGATTCGGAGTGTTTGGGCTTGTTTTTGTCCTTACGGTGGATGTTCATATGGCCTCCAAGTGCTTGTGCATTGGTGAAACCTCTTTTGCAGTAATGACATTGGTATGATCTTGGTGCGTGGGTTGTTGTAGTTTGTTCTTGTTTTAGGCCGTCGGAGGTTTCTGCCGGTGGTTGGTCGGACTCCATTAATGGAGAAGAAAGAGATATAAATCGAGGGTGGTCAAATGGTGGAAGAAAAGGGTGGTGGGTTTGGTTTAATATAGTAAAGATGACGGCCTGCAGAGTGTAGAGCGTTCTTAATTAGCATAAATTACAAAAAATTATATATAGATGTACGTAGTAGTAGTAATATATTATGTTTTCCGACTTTCTCCCAAAGAATTTTATTTATATCTAGACTAGGTTATAAGCCCGTGTATTACACGGGTTTGAAAAAAAATTCATAAATTACAATAATCATGTACAAAAAACACATTAAAATTCTTGAAAAGTTATAAGAGCTGAAAAATGTAAACAAACTGCTTCTAAATATATTGTTGTGTTAGTTTCATCATATCTTGCTACTGAATTAATAGTTGCAATAGTTTCTATCGGTAAAAAAAATTATCAAATGATTCAAATTGAGGGTTTAATGATATTAAATTATTAATCATCCATAACCAACAAAAAAATTAAACTTGTGTGGTTTACTTCATGTCTTTTTTTTTTCTAATTCATGCCTTACGTTATAAAATTAGAAGCAAGAGCAACTGCATATTTGATAATATCAGCAAAGAAGTGTAATACTGATAAAGTTATAGGCATTTATCACATTTTTTTCGGTCTCAAACATGTCATCTAACTAAACTTTTAATTTTAGATTATCTAGACATACTTTACTCAACTTCAACGACATATAAGAAACTAAACAGTTATAGTGAGTTTTCATATTTTTGTGTAAAAGTAAAAAAAAAATGTAAAGAAAACATGTTCCGAACCAAAAGTAATATTTTCTTAAATGACCAGTTTTGATCCTAACTTGTACCGACCAAACCGGTTCTTATGCGTTGGCGCCTAGTGACACGACTCGTCCGTTTTGCCAGCTATAAGAGAACACAAGTAGCAAATTAGACCCGTTAAAATGTCAAAAACACGTTGAACTTGCACAAAATGTTCCAAGTCATACTAATAGTGGACATGTTTCAAGTGAAACTTAATTGTTGTGACCCATTGCATAAATTAGAGTAAAAAAATTACTGCAAATGTTTTATTCACAACAAATAAGTATCACACTGCAAAACAAACCATCATTTCTCACATGTATCAAACAATTTTGAGATTCTTGTATAGAAGATAGAATACAAACAAATTATAATAATAAACAACCAACTTAACATAAACATATTAGTATTTCGAATACCCCGCTCAAAATCTTACTTCTTACAATAATTTTGTACAAAATCGGTTTGTAACACCCATAATTACAACCATTTTCCTCTCATTTATAATAGTCAAGTATACTTTATGACCTTAACTTGCAAGATTTGAAAAAAATGAGCGTTCTGGCCATAATAGACAACACAATGTTATCACTACCTGGATACTCTTTCAATAAGATATGAATTTTACTTCATGAATATAAATGGATATAATATAAACATATCATCAATGACAAAAAAACACACCATGACACCAATGTATTTTAGGGGTCAAACCAACTTTTGTATAAGCATGGCCCAAAACTCTAGTTGATGCAAGTTTGTGACAATTAATAAGCATAATGAATTTCATTGTCAGTTAACATGTGACAAAAAATATGCACATGATTATTAGATCTGAAAGAAAGAGTACTGATATACACCATTATCAATCTACTATTCTCCTTAAGTATTGAATTATGTCACTTTAGCAAAATGCATATAAAAAAGTTTATTATATAGAATTAATAGTAAAACATAATAAAATGAGATAAACCATTTTCGTATTGCTCAGGGTAAAGATGCATTGTGACACCTTCTAAATTGGCGATCACTAATAAACTAAAAACACACAACACAAATTTACACACACTAAAATGAGTTTCTAAAGTTCTACATACACTCTTTATATATCTAATAGTTTTTTAACTTTATTTACTACTATAAAATTATGATTAAATCACTAATATGGAATGTTTAAAATATTTATTAATTGTTTTAATTAATAGTTATGACTTTCAAAGTTGAACAATAATGATGCCACTTTTTATAAAATGGGACAATAAGGTGACATGTGGCACAACAAAGATTTTTGCTTATTATAATAGTAGATTCGTCAATAGTGATAGCATAACACATATGTAGCTAGTGTTAGTAAAAACTTCAACTAAGTGTCAACTAGTGTTATTAGTGTTAGTAGAAAGAAAGATTTATAAATTTGGTTAGTTTTGATTTGGGATAAAGTTGGTTAATATATATAAAATAATTTTTTTTAAAACGGTCATATGACTGTTGGGAGATTGAATTTGTTTTTTTTTTCGTGCCTCAACCGCGTTATGTGTAAAACGATTGAAAAAAAACAGCCAAAACGCCGGGGGGGGGGGGGTGTGCCCCCGACGTCATACCCCAAAACGCCGACATAACTCGCGGACTACGCATGGTCTAAAGGGAGGAGGCATTAGTAATTAAACTGATGGCGTTATAAGGAAAATCGAGGTGTAGGCCAATGAGATTAGACAACCACTGCACGTGGCCAAATATTTTTTTTATAAAATTATTAAATGGTAGATGATTGTATATAACTAGTGGTGTTACCCGTCAAGTTGCGCCGCGATAGGTTGGTATACCAGGTGCGCGGTAACAAAACCTAAGTGTTGTCAGTCTCAGGTGTTGAGGTGGCAAGTCGACGCGGAGTGTTGGTTTTCATCACGTTCATAACGATACCGGATCCAAAACAAAAACAAAATTGGCATTCAGACGGTTTTCATTATATTTGTTATGATACCGGAATTAAACAAAACACAGTAAGTTCACACGAATTTGTCGGATTCAATCACATTAGTTATGGTAGCGGAACTAAAACAAAAAACCAAAATTGACATTCGGTTGGTTTTCCTTACGTTTGTTAAGATACCAGAATTAAAACAAAATGTCGTGGACCAATAAGATGTCGCAAAGCGGCCCAATGAGGCTTTGCGGCAACAAAGTTGTATTTTATACTTATTAGTAATAATGTTTACTGAAAACTTCAAATTTTCTTTTAATAGTAAAGCCATGTATTCTATTTTTTTTTTAAAATTACTATACTTGTATTTTAATAGTTTAGCTAAATGATCTAATAGTGCCACATATTCCCTATCTGATAGTGGGCCATATGCTTCAACCTCGTCTTCTTCATCATTAACGTGTACATGAGTATTCTTTAAGAACACGTCCTAAGTTGTTCCATGAATCTTTTTACAAACTCAAATCTTTTCTACCCACCTTATTTACATTTTCAATAGAAGTCTTTAATAAGCATTTTATATGTTCATTTGACCATTGTTATTTCTCTCCCATTTATATTAATCAACAACCAAACCTAAACATAAACAATATTCAAGTAATCAATAAACATTAATCAATAGCAAAACCTAAACATTAACAAATCAAACCTACTAAAATTCTTAACAAAACCAAAGATAGAAACAAACTATTCATAAACAAACCGAACCAGACGAACTAATGTTAATCAAACCTACTAAAATTCTTAGCAAATAAAACAAAACCTCAATTAACATTAATCAACAACAAAACCTATCAACAAGATTCCTAAGTTAATCCTAAGATAGAAAATAATAATCGTTACAAAGTAAGAAATCAAATCTAAACATAAACAAATCAAACCTACTAAAGTTCTTAACTAGCATAAACAAACTAATTATATAAGTAAGATATCAATTATCAATGGACAAGAAATAGTAAGGTAACTGACAATAAATTAGTATGTAGTTAACAAATAATAAGGTAATTGACAAGAAAGATATGGTTTATGTATTGGGGTTAAATGGACAAAGAAGCTTACCTTGTTGATAGATAATGGACAAGGGTTTATGTATCTGGCGAAGGAGGCAGGGAGGAGGAGTTGCGGCTGCCCGGAGGTGGAGGAGGAAGGTGGCGCGGCGGCTGCCCGGAGGTGGAAGAGGGAGGGTGGCGACGGCTGGGCGGAGGTGGAGAAGGGGAAGGGGGGATGGAGCTTTGAAGAAAGGGGGCTGGAGTTTTGAGAGAACTGATGGAATGAGAAGATGTTAAAAGATTTGAAAAGTGGGTAGTCAATGTATGCGTGAAAAAAAGGACGCACATATATTTTTTAATGAAATATCTTCCGAAAAACAAACAATCTGCAAACCTAAATGTCTGCGTGACGTAAACAAAAGAGGCCAGAAATATCTTTTGTGAAAAACAAACACCCCCAAGTTGTGTTCTTGAAAGTGAACCCGAAAATGAAACTCTTATGGTGGGGTTTGGTCGACGAGATTTGAAATGGGGTTCAATCAAAATTATATTGACTATTGTGATGAACTAATATAATGAAATCGGAAAGAGACAACATGTATTAAACTTCAACTTTGCAATGTCTCTTATATTAAAGAAAATAAACAAACCTTATATAGGATTAAAGAAAACTCTATAGGACTAAGAAACCAAATTTAAATAAAGATAAACATAAAAGTAAATTTAAAAGTTAAATGGATAGATATATTTTGATCTCGTTCTTGTCCTCATTTTGAGATCGACTCGGATTATATATAAACAAATCGGAATTAAATAACTCATTTCATATCACATATTGAGTAAATGGATGTCAATTCACATATCAAGTTGTCAACATTTTACTACTACACAACTTAAATGAAACTTTTTGATTAATTACTTACCTTCAATCAATTACTTACCTTAAATCAAGCCTAGGACGGAACGCAAACCTCATATCAAGTGCATAAGGGTAAGTCAAAGCATTTTCAACAATATTTGAATCTTTTAAAGCATCAGTATGATACCAACTTGTAACACATGTATTTTAAAAAGCCTCGATATCATACATTTAATTGCAGAAAGTAAGCTTCAAAGTTGTCACTTCTTCATAAACATCATTAGTTAGATTTCATCTTCGAAAGGTCATTATCTTAAACTTACAAAACATTTTGAAGTGGTAAATTTAATTTCGCAAACCATTTACAACTTTATTGAGTATAGCCCAGATCTTCAAGATGTGTTGTTCGTGTTTCATCCAATGCACTTGATCGTCATCCACCGTTTAAATCATGTACCTTACCTAAGGCATTTACAACATAAAGGCTAGTATGATCATGCATATACATGGATATGCAAAGAAATTACATGAGAAATATCAAATCGGCGCAAAATCATTAAAATCACTTAAACCTAGTGTATGATATGTTGTAAACATATCATACGCTGACCTCGTTTTCCTTTTCGTGCAACTCCACCGTAGGCGCTAGCAATCAACATTAAGTTCACCTAAGTAGTTTCATACATGACACAATTGGTATCATCTAATATCTCAACATTATGGATCACATCAACCATTTAAGATATTTATATTACGCAGAGTATATTAGTTATGATTATTATAACTATCCCTTTCATAATTTGAAGGAAGTTTTGATTTGAGATATATTGTTAATTCATTAAATGTAATAGCTCATAAGTTTTCATTATTATCTTCTTTTTTCAACAGCAAGGGTTATATGTAAAAATATAAAAAAGAGTACATGTTAACAAAAATCACAGCAAGAAGCCGAGGAACAACCCAAGAAAGACAGAAAGGGCTAAACCAAAACACCTAATACGTACACCATTCCATCCAAGTTAAAACCAAACCATAACCTTCAGTGCCTTATAAATGTCTTGGACCATATAGATAGCCATAAGAAAGACAATTCTTTTATATCACTCAACACTTTCTGAAACAAAATAGCATTGCCATAATATAATCTTTTCACCATAAGCTCCACAACGCATCGAAGAACATGGTAATAAGCAATTTCCTTTTCACCTTATCGGGACTCCATCTTTCCTAAAAAACAAAGTTGACTTGGTCGTCAACAAAATTACCCGGGCTAGGAATTTTGACCCACCTACAAACCCCTTCCCAAATGGCCATTGAAAACGGACAATTCGCCAAAAGATTATCAACGTCTTCATCCTCCACAGAACAAAAGGGACAAAGAAAATATGAAAATGTCATACCCTTATTGGCTAAGGCACTCTGGGTTGGGATTCTACCATCAATTGCATCCCAAACAAAAAAAAATTACTTGGACGGGACTAATAGTCCCAAACTAAAGAATGAACTGGCTACATATTTTCTTCTTATTGCTCCAAATCTAGACGGGCCATTTTTACTTTGAACCCGCTACATAACTTCAAACCCACTCATCTTCAACCTAAGAAAGAAATTTATGAGCTAAAAACTTCCATAAGCTGCTGAAGTTGGATTCATTCTTCAGTTGAGACGAGCTCTGTTTCCACAGCCATCTCCAAGAACCGATCCCCCCCCCCCCATCCTCCCAACAATCCATGCCCAAAGATTTTTTGTGAGCTACAATTTGTAAATGGAAGAAAAATTGTCGCAAAACAGGCCCAATTCGTTCCATTTATCCTTAAAAAAAACTTTTTGTCACATTTTCCAACCTTGTACACAAGATTTCTATCAAGGTCCATGCCATATTTAACAAAATCCTTGTCTATCTCAACTATAGACTTCCACACCCCCTAAAGGCCTTTGTTTTAGCCGGTACAACTTTTATGGTTCAAGCATCCTCATGGAGAGCATAAATCACTCAACCCCATTGATGATTACTGGAGTTTTTTAATTGCCACCACTATTTACATAAAAGGGCAAAATCTGAGTCTTTAATACTTCCAACCCCTAGCCCGCCTCTACATTAGATTCAAGAATACGGTCCCATGCTACCCATTGGATTTTATTTTTTATCAGCCCCTTGCCGTAAGAACTGTCTTCGGATGTCTTCAAGAACGATAAAAACTTTCTCTAGAGCTTTATACAACGAGAGAAAAAAAGTTGGGAGACTCCCAAGGACCGCCATCAAAAGTGTCAATCTCCTGGAAAAGGAAGGAGTGTTGGTTTTCCAAGTTGACTACTTAGCTTAGAATTTGTCTATAACCAGCTTCCAACTTGCAATTCTTTTCATATTTGCGCCTATCGGTAGCCCTAAGTACATGAAGGGCAAGGAACTGGGTTTACAATCGAAAAGCGCTGCCATGTGAGCCACTTCTTCCACCTGAATCTCAAAAACACTACTCTTTGACAAGTTAACCCGGAGCTGCCAATTTAAATAATGGAAGGGAAAATGTCGCAAAACTGGCTCAATCCGCTCCAATTCCCTCCCTAAAAATAACTTTTGTCACCTTTTCCAATCTTGCACACAAGATTTCTATGAAGGTCCAGGCTATATTTAACGAAATCCTTGTCTATATATCTCAACTATAGACTTCCACACCCTCAAGAGACTTTTTTTACCGATACAACTCTTATGGTTGTAGTGCTCCCATGGTATTAGGGCTGTTCACGAACAGAGCCGAACCGAGCGAGCGTCTGCTTGAACTTGGATCGTATTGAAACCGAGCGGCTCGGTTCGGTTCGAATATAAGGAAACTAGCAGAAAAGTCTTGCTCGAACTCGCTTGGTTTACAACCGAGCGGCTCGGTTCGGCTCGGTATTGCTCGTTCACGATTTCAGAAAAATGGTAACTCCCGTCCACCACTGATTTCATACCTAGTCTAGTCCGAAGACATGACATGACCAGAATTAGCGTTATTATTGCTGCAACGACAACTGATGTTAATCAGTGACGATTTGAAAGGATTGATAACCTATAAGCGTTCACAAGCTAGTGTCGATTTGAGGGATATGTGGAAACGAAGTTCCAGTAGCCCAATAGGCGTTCATAAGCGTCGTGTCTTCCTCGTTCTAGTACTTGTTTAGAAGATCTTCCTGTATCGTAAAATTTACTTCACTTGCCCCGGCTTGGGTAGCCGAGGTAGTGTTTGTAAAAACTGTGTTGCCGGTCCGTACGATACAGGAAGATCTTCTGTACTGTACCTGACGAGGTATGGGAAAAAGATCTGACTAAAGAGACGACAGCTTACTGACACAGTATGGCGA
The DNA here is from genome assembly GCF_021521415.1 of Bidens hawaiensis. Lineage (NCBI taxonomy): Eukaryota > Viridiplantae > Streptophyta > Magnoliopsida > Asterales > Asteraceae > Bidens > Bidens hawaiensis. The sequence goes on along the minus strand of NW_027494883.1, from coordinate 22,069 downwards.
GCAACATGCTCCTGTACTGTGTCACTATTAGCCGCTGCCTACTCACCAACTACTGCCATACCACGTGCGTAGCCGGCAGTTGGTGGAAAAGGAATAGTACACAACAGGCCTGGTCACTATCAGCCGCTGCCTACCCACCAACTACTAGCAGGGCACGTGCGTAGGCCACTGTTGGTGGAACAGGAACACTGTTGCAGCCGGCCACACCTCCTTGGAAACCTACCTTCGGCTATAAATACCCCAAATGGTATGACCATCATATCTTATCTTGTATCATCATATTATACCTGATATCTGCTCTAGCAATCTCTTAATATACACTTATATTTAAAGAGCAATCTAGTCTGATTCTCACGCCGGAGGGTGGTCACAAGGAGGAACCCCCCCCTTCTCAGTGACAAGCTCACGGTGTCTGTTTTGCAGGTTATCAGAAGAACCATCTTCTCAGGGTCTAACCCCTCGTGGGAAACATCTATCTAACCCCCAGGTTACCAGTAATCTGCCAGGGGTTCGGTTAATGTTTCTTCAGGTACCGATTGGTACCGGGACCGGTACCGAATCGGTACCAAAGTTTTAAGTTTCGGGATCGGTACGGTACCGGTACTGGTATGGTACGGTACCGGTATTTCCCGATTTTTTACCTCCGGTACCGGTATAATCCCGGTACCGTCCCCGTACCGGTACCAAACCAAATATTTCGGTACCTGGATCGGTTCAAAAATTAGAGATTTTCGGGATCGGGACCGGTCGGTACCGGTCCGATACCATGCTCATTCCTAATTCAGGATCAAAATATATACAAAGTAAAACTCATTCAGGGACCAAAACAAAACTTTTAAAATACAAAGGACTAAATATGTAAGATGTGTTTCATTCATTTGAATTTAAATAATGATAATTATAAATTAATTATATATTTGTATATATAATTATATATCAAATAAATAAAAAAATATTCGAGCCGAACCGAATCGAGCAAGGCTTTGCTCATTGCTTGGCTCGTTTGGAAACCGAACCGAGCAGAGCAGCTCGTTTACAATCGAGCAAAAAAAACGAGCGAGCAATTTCCGAGCACTTTTCGAGCGAGCGGCGAGCGAGTTCGAGCGACGAGTGGTTTGGACGGCCCTACATGGTATCTTATTGTTGTGGTGTCTACAACACAACGTTCTTGATTATGTGACGCCTACAATGTAACGTAAAGGTCCTCCTTTGGCTGAATAAACGTATCCGAGTATGTTATTACATTAATTAGAAATTAGTATTATGACTTATAATTTCTAGCAAAGCTTGACACCACAAATCATTATTTGTTAATTATATTTGTCATTCCATCCTTAATCATACATCGTACTAACACCATTAAGACCATGGAATATGATACTTTACTCATTACATGAATTAAAATGCCTAGTTACCCTACTCGTATTAGAAATTCCCAAATGGAAATTCTCCCATAACCGACCCATGATAGCAACTTTAATCAAATGAAGGAACAAAGAAAAGGATGGGAGACTCAAAGCCGAGAGCCAATTCCCAACATTATGTCTTAACCGCCCAACTCCGCCGTTTTTATCATCCCACTTTCATTATTTTATGTGCCCACAAAATTGCCTCCATAAACTCCTCGTGATCATTTGAGACATCATTAACTATTTTTAAGGTTTTCTTGACCGTCTTTCTAATTAGTTGTTGCGAGTTAATGAAACCTCTTTTATACTCATTGTGAAAACGGAGCTTTTGAAGACATAAGCGAAACACACTACAATAAAACTTCTATAAATTAATACTAAAAAAACTAATAATCTTGATAAAATTAAATATTTGTTCAGTCCTAACGTGGGACTAGTGCAAAATCGAACCTCAATATATTTTATCAAATAGAAACATAGATATTACATCAACATAGCAGGTAGGCGGGCAACAAGCTGCGCCACCAGCTCTTTCTGAATTGCAAACCCTAACCTGCTAGGGTTATCTTGTAAATATGTAACTATAAATTAATAATTACTAAAAGATTCAAATTCTAAGATTATCTTGTAAATTTGTATTCAATTGTTTTTTGTTGAACTTCAAAACTATATTTAGTTTATCTTTAAATCTTCTCATTGCACTTAAGAGTTGAGACATTTTCTTTTCGTATTGCAATAAAAAATTGTGAATAGTTGTTGTCATTTGCAACGCTTTTTTCCGAGTAACCGGTTCCAAAACTATTGAATCAACCTTAATTTCTAACCATGTTTAATGTTCATGGAGAATAAATATGCATTGAAACTTGTTTTTGTAATTTTTTTGGTTCCATGAACTAACGTTTTATTTATTAAAAAATAATGAACTTGATAAATTCATTTAATTTGTGAATGTACAATGCACTTGGAAATTTAAAGGTTATACGTAAAACCTCTTTAAAATAATAAATTATTTATTTATTAATATAATAATATCTTGCTAAGTTAATAAAAATCTCGATTCCAACATTATTAATTTATAGAGTTTTTACTGTAATATCTTTTAAGCTTTAAAAACAAGAATTCCTTAGCATACAACTACATATTAAAGTATCAAACCCCAATATATGAAACGAACCACAATGAAAACTCACTCCATGCCTCTCCTTATAGCATTCACAATGGTGGATAAGGAAAAATAAACTAAACACGCCACTCGGCTGTTACATTAGATTTTCATTAATTCACCTTTAAACACTAAAAATTCTCATTTTTCTTCCAACACTACATCCACTTTTAAACACATCTATATTCCACATAATCACATACTTCAATATTTTCTTTCTATAAACTAAACTACTTTTATTAAGTATCTTATTTTTTATTTCATATTATTTAAATTTAAAATAAGTTCTAGTAAATAAATTTACATAAATAATAGAAGTCAAATAAATAAAAATTTAAAATTACATAAGCAGTAAATAAAAAAATCGCATGCAAGCATAAATTAAAAATGTTACATAAACTAATTTAAAACAAATCTACATCACTCAAACCGACTATTGTTTAATAGACCATATATGCTCCACTAAATCATTCTGAATCGTATGATTAGCTTCATTGTTACGTATATTCCTGAATCTTGCCAAGTGTCATTCGAAATCTACTGCCGGTCCATGGTTTGCTGGTTCAAGTTCTTCACCCTCATCATCCGACCAATCGGTTATTGCGTCTTCTTCATCTTCTACAATCATATTATGTAGTACAATGCATGCATACATTATATCACTTATTAACCTTTTGCTCCATATTTTTGTTGGCCCTTGTATAATGTGCAATCGAGCTTGAAGGACACTGAATGCCATTTCAACATCCTTTTTTGCCGATTCATGACGTGTCTTGAGTTCCAACATTTTTGGGCTTTGTGAATATTTGAAGCTTTTGATAAGCGTCGCCCATTCAGGATATATACCATCTACAAGATAGTATCTGATGTTGTATTATGTTCCATTCACAATAAAATTGCATTGAGGCGCACCAACTTCTTAAATTTTGTTGAATATTGGTGATTGATTTATGAGTTGATATCATTATTCGACCACGCCACACCATAATATGCATGCCAAATCCAAAGGTCATATGATGCAACTACTTCGAGCATGATGGTGGGATGTCCATGGTCACCTCGCGTGTATTGACCTTTCCATGCAACTGGGCAGTTTTTCCACACTCATTGCCTACAGTCAACACTTCCTAACATTCTTGGAAACCCGTGCTTGGTTTAATGCTTATCCAGTAACTGTTGGATGTCAGTTTCATTTGGCCTTCTGAGATATTTTTTCGAATAAAGTTCAATAACACTTCTACAAAACCTTTGAAGACACTCGAGAGCAGTACTTTCACCAATACGTAAGTATTCGTCCGTTTGGTCAACTGCCATGTCATATGCCAACATTCGGCGAAAAGGGTACCGGTACATGCTATGTACATCGGAAGCGGATGTGCTATATGTAACATTTGGCAAACATTTTCATTAATGTAATAATGTTTATCATCCTAATATCGATTTATTAATAAAATCCTTCTTTATTAAGAATCTATATCTTGCAAAGTCAATAAAAAGTCTAACTTTTGACACGTAACATGTATGACGTTTAATAACCTCGGGCAGTGAGCCAGAAAGTAAATAAATCATTAGAATGATAAAATAATCCCAAAAATTCAAAATATATGTTAAAACATATGAGACAATATATAAACATAATTTACGAAGGCTTGAATCGCGAAAATTGGAAAATAAGTAAGCACAAGCCAGTACAGGACCCGGAAAGGACCCGACACTAACTATTTTTTTTTTTTAAAATAGTGTTTATGGTTCGTCCATACTGACAGGAATTTGATTTTGTTCAAAGTTTGACAAAAATTATTAAAAACGAGATCTATTTGGACATCTAAAACACGCAATACATTAAACCGAAATTAACTAGTTTATGATCAACCCTTCACCTTACTCTGCACCCCTTATCAGACCCCACCTCCCCTCACCACCACCTCCTTTGCTCTCCAATGCCCATCCACCAAGTCACTACCCCTAATCATTTGATCTTCTAGAAAGAGTTGTGTTGTAAGACACACAATCCATCCAACCAATCAACCTATTAGCACACTCATTATTCTACTCCACTCTCTCCCTCCCACTTAAAGCTCTCGGCTGAACACCCTCCCTCACACACACACACAACTCAATTCAAATTATCATTTCAATCAATAATCAAGAATCATGAAGGTTTGAATAAAAAACAAGAAGGTTAGGTAAGCTAGGGAGAGATTAGGAAGGAAGGACACCACTTTCACACCCACAACACTCTTAATCTCATCTTCAAATCCTTAAGAACACAATTAAGTTTTTAATTTATTGTTGATCTCTAGGATTAAATGTATTAGATTAGTTGTTCTTGAGTTAGATTGGAGCTTGAAAGATTGAAAATATGGATGGTGTTGTATGTATGTATGAGCCGTATGTATGTGTGTATGTGTAAGGGGAAGGATTAAACTCACTTATGCATACATACATTCATCTTAAAGATCATACATTGATTGCTAAGTTTGATTATAAGTATTGTTGGATTTCTTGTTAGTTTGATATAAGCTTGGATGAACTTGATGTTAGGGTTTGATGTTAGAAAGGATTTGGGTTAATTGTTGATCATCAGTTGTTAATATAAACTTGAATAATTGAAAAATTATTGTTAGAGACGAACAAAACAAGAACTTGTTCATAATTGAAAATTTGGGGATTTTTGGGTTTTGGATTAATTAGGGATTTTGGACGGATTAATGAATTAAGGAAGTTTTATGGAATAATAAAATTGGAAATGAAATAGGTTATATGCTAGTAAACTCATAAACACTTAGTTAATTCTTAAAGATTGTTAAAGTTGCTAATTAAGGAAACTTTATTTAATGAAAAGTTAAATTTTTGATTTTTATATGAATACTTGGAATGAATGTGCTTGATATGTGATGAATTGCATCTTTGAATTAAGATAGGGTGCATGATTGAAGTATGGATTAGTTAGCACATTGATTAAATTAGCAACTACTTACTAGAAATAGAAACTTTGTTGATTGGTAAATTGAAAGAACAAAACTTGAATAGAACACTTAGGATGCATGAAAACTTATCAAACTAGTTGAATAAAATGAACTTAAGATTCATATAATCAAGAATTGAAAGATTAAGTTAGTTAGAATTACCAAAAATTAAAAGTTACTATAATACGAAACTTTGTTAGATTAACACTTAGAAAATTCATAAGAATGCATGATCTATTGATTTGAATGATTTGGTTAAAATATTTTATGATGATATGAATGATGTGAGTTGATGATAATAAGAATAAATCACTAAAAGCTAAAATACTTGATGCTTTGAAAAAGACATACATGATAACACACTTTAGAATCTTCTAAAATAGAATAAAAGAATTTTGTTGAAAAGTGGTATTATGAAAGTGACTTATAAAACTTGACTAATATAATGTAACAAGTATTATTCAAGATTTAAAGTTACATTTTTATACGAAAAACCAAAAGTTCGTTTCTAAACGCAAAACCGACAAAACCGACAAGAATTATGAAAAATAATAGATTAATATTTTCTTAAAACTTTCCAGCAACTGAAACTTAAATATTTTATTAAATTTATATATTTTATTTAGTTATTTAAAAAATAGTTGACGAAAATCGAACTATACGTATTCGTTAACTTCATATGAACTTATTTGCTTATGTGCTTGTGTGGACATTAGATTAGGATTAATAAACTTAAAAAGATGTTTATAAACTAAAACCAAGTTTTATTAACAAAAACGTGTACTAATATAGGACACGAGATTTTGGAACGAAAAGATTCAAACCGTGAGTTTCTCTATCGACCCTTCGTTTTCGATATCTTTTTATTGTGCTTTCGGGGAAAAGCATATTCTTTATCGATTTTATTTTTGAAGTTTTTATAAAGCATTTTATTTTACAAACCGTTTAAAAAGTGGGATGAGTCAACAATTGATTAAATAACTGTTAACCGAATTAATAAGGGCACAGAAATATTGGTAGATCTATCGGGGTGACGCCCCCTATTTTCAATAATGATGGGTTAAAAATGGGAATATTTTGAGTATGGTAGGTATCGAGTTATCAGTTTTGATAGTCATACACTTGTTGTATTCCTTGCTAGTCTACAACAATACGATTTGTTTAAAAGGTAAAATGCTTCGTTTTTATGGTAAGTTCGATTTTTGGAAAAATATTATTACCATGATAAAAGAACGGTAGGAAAGGCCACCACCGTTGCTTATGGTAATGGATTATGATAAGAGAATGGTTGTTAAACCATTGTATTGAAATATTTGATATGAATTCTTTATTTTGTTACTTGATATTTTGGTATAATACTGTTTATTATGATTTCTCATGATGATTTATATGGAAGTTTCGATTGCCTTATTTTCATTATATATATATATATATAGGGAGGGATTATTGTAAAAAGAGGAGCATGTCTACAAAGTGTAGGAAGTAATGTGAGTGGTAGGATCTTGGTAATCAATGGCTAGGATTGAATGGGGATGAATTAGAGGAGTGTTTTATTTTAAAGGGTAAAAGTAATGTGTTAAAGGGTATTTTTGGCATACAATAATTGGTAGCATGTAGAATGTCAACGTAATATTTATGGAAGCTCCTATTTTAATGCAATTTTATATGGAACTTCAATAAATCAACTACCTAAATACTATCTAATTATTCCACCCCAAATAACACGCCAAAAAGATTGTGAGATTCTATATAGTCAGTCCTTGTCAAAAATTAAAACACACGTCAAATAATTTCAAACGCCCAAAATCGTCTCAATAATTGGCGACGATAAACAGGAAATCGAAGCAGCCGACGGTGGGTATTTTTCAATTCCGACAGTGTGTTTTGTGTTACAGTGTGTTTTGTGTTGTTGAAACCCCCAATTTCTAGAGTTTCAGTATATTATTGGTTTTATCGGTTTTATTGTTTAATGGTTTTACAGTGTGTTTTGTGTAGTTGTGACAGAAACACATCAAAAGTCTTCTCGTATATTTGTTGTTTTTCTTAGTATTGGCTATGACCAGAAACAAACCAAATATATTGGTGTGTTTAAAATATACAAGTTGGCGCAATTAACTCAACCTGAAGATTATAATAAGATCTTGATAATGAATATACAAATCATGATCGTGCATGATTATATCAATTGTTGTTTTTTTTTATTAATTGTGAACTAAATCCCGAATAATAAGAAAGAAATACTGGATGTATAATAATTTTTTATTAATTATAAATTTACATACCATAAAAAGAAAAAATATTAATATTATAATCCTACCATTATTATCTAATGGTGGAAAATGCATCCTACACTTTTTAGGAAAAGATAACCTTTTATTTTAACCTTTCTATATATATATATATATATATATATATATATATATATATATATATATATATATATATATATATGTTATTTTCAATAATGAGAACTCACCAACATTCGTGTTGACCTTTATTTTAATATGTTTTTCAAGTAAGTGATGGTTTCAAGGAGACAGGGAAAGGAGGGCGGTTTATGTGTTTGAATAACGAAGAAACAAGAATTTTAATAAACCGTGCGGTAGCACGTGTATAAACTCTGATATTGTAATGAATATTTTATTAAATAAAACTTGATCTTTTATTATTAAATATTCTTATTCTGTTATTATTGGTTGTCGGCATCTGTCATAACCCGAACGACTTAAGTTAAAGTCTTCCGTTGTTTTACATTAAGATTTTCGGGGTGTGACAGAAGTTGGTATCAGAGCAAATTGTTGGTACATGTTTGTCAGTAGTTCATAGTCTAGTATTTGTTATCGAGTCTGTAATATAGTTAATGGTTTGTTTATGTTTTGTTTTGTAAACTAGCGAAGTTATCAGCAAGTTCGCTATGGCGAACTTGCTGATTTAGCGAGGTTACTGACAACTTCGCCAGTGGCGAAGTTGTCGTGTTTAAATACACTGTTTCAGCCGAAACAGAAGAGGACGTGAGTTAGGGTTTTTGGTTACGCTTTGTTTCGTTTTGTTCTCTGTAACAGTGACTTACTGTCACGTGTTTAGTTATTCAATATAACGTATTTACCTTATAGCTCGTGTTCATTGTTCGTGTATTCAATCTCTACAATATCTACACTCGTACCTATATACGCAGGGATTCCGCACCTGCGTTGTTAGAGATTTCCCGTGTACGATCCGCGTTCAGGAACCTACAATTGGTATCAGAGCCATCGGCTCGATTGTGAGGTTCGGGATTTCACGCGGGTGTAGATTTCGTTTCATTTCGGGTGTTACCGGGACGAGTTTTTGGTGTGTTTATTCATTCTAGCTACCTACCAGTGTGTTTAAGCCTTTAAACCTTCAAAATTCTCGTTAAAATCCGAGTTTCAGATCTGAACTGTTCTTCGCGTTCATCGGGCGAAGTTGCTGAATTCAGGCGAAGTTGCCGTCACTGGAGATTAGGGTTTCGGCGAAGATATAAGGATTAGCGAAGTTAACCACAACTTCGCTTACCTCATAAGTTCGCCAAAGCGAAGTTATCCGTAACTTCGCTTACCACCCAACTTCGCTTACATCCTAAGTTCGCTCATTCTAAGCGAAGTTATTCTTAACTTCGCCAAGTCAAGCGAATTTAAGATCCAGCGAAGTTCTTGTTCAGCGAAGTTAACTTCCAGCGAAGTTATTCTTAACTTCGCCATCTGAGCTGTTTTAATATTTTTTTGTGTGTTTTTCAGGTTTTTCAGGTTTTCGCAAGGATGTCCGCGATTAACATCTCAGATTTAGTCAAGATGGAGGTAGAGGCGGGGTCAGCCACTAAGGCCCCGAGGTTGATGAAGGGAACGGACTTCGTGGCATGGAAGGACAGGTTCATCCAGTATATCAAATATCAGGACGCCAAGATGTGGGTGTGCATGCAGGATGGATATGTACCTCCAACCATGCAATACGAAGGACGTGATGTGGTGAAGAAGTACAGTAAGATGGATGACGAGGAGAAGAAAATGTATGAGGCTGAGAGTAAGGCCCATGCTGCTATTACTATGGCACTACCTCAAGAAGTTCTTCATACATTCCGAAAGTACACTTCTGCAAGAGAGCTCTGGGATGCTCTGGAAAACAGATTCGAGGGGAACGTGGGTATACGTGCCTCAAAAATTAAACTTTTAAAAACCCAATTCTCCGTCTTCAAATATTTGAAGAATGAATCCTTAGATGATATTATCACCCGATACTATCACTTAATGACAGAGCTTAGCAACTATTCAATTGCCTATCGAGAGGAGGAGATCGTTGAAAAGCTTCTAGATGCTCTCCCACCGAAGTGGGAAATGTATACCGTGTTAATGAGGGAAGACAAAGACTTTCCTAACTGTGACTTAGAAACTGCAGTGAACAAGCTCAGAACGTATGAGCTAAATATGGTTCGAAAGGAGACACCCACAGACCAGATACAAGACCCTGGTATGTATGGTGCTAAAGTTAACTCAGGCTCAAGTTCAAGGCCTGAATCTGCTGCATTTTATTCGAAGGGGGAGTCAGGTTCTGACTCTGCACATGAAGGAAATGTTTCTGTGAACTCAAATGGGGACGTATGTTTTGTTGCTGGAGGATCTAGTGCTTCAAAGCCTCAATCCTCTACAAGTGGTTATTCAGCTGGTCCCAAAGCAATAATTACACCAAGATGCCTATGAGTGTAAAATCTGCTGAAGAGCAGTTTGCAGTCTACGCTTCATTTATTGCTTCATACGAGAATTATATCCAGGGGAAGATTGTGGACCCTGCCGTTCTTGATGAGGATTATGACCAGATTGATGCTGACGATTTGGAAGAAATGGATTTGCAATGGCAAATGGCAATGATCGTGAGACGGGTAAAACGTTTTATGAACAAAACAGGAAGAAAGTTTGTTGGTGGTAGGCCTGGATTTGACAAATCAAAAGTAAGGTGCTACAATTGTCAACAGTTCGGGCACTTTGCTAGGGAATGTAGGAATGAGAGAGTTGAACGGGGACAAGTTAGGCCTAACCAACACTCTGGAATTAACCGCGAGATCAATGCCATGTTAACTAGAGAGGCAGGAGAATACAACTGGAACCAACACTCAAGTGGTTTGGGTGAACAAGCACACATGGCTGAGACTGAAGCTGTAGAAGTTGAGAAGGTTGATGGAGAGAAGAAAGCAAATGAAGAAGAAACTGCTTTCATGGCGAACGATCAGGATGGTAGATCCAAGGTATGTCCCAAAATTATTTGTGCTAATTGTGAAAATTTGACTGAGCAACTAACCAATATAACTGATCAGTATGTCAAATTAGATGCTGAGTTTAAAACTGTTAAAGAAGATCACCATTTCATTAAAGCAAGAGAAAACAGTTATAAAGTTAAGATAAAGGCTTGTGAAAAAGACATTAAAAGTCTTAAAACTAAACTTGCTGAGAAAATAGAAATTATTGATCTTAGTTATGAGGTTTTGGAAGAAAAGACAAAATTGATTGCTGATAGAGATAAACAGATTGCTGACCACCAGGTAAAGGTGGTGGAACTGAACCGCAAACTTGAGCAGTTCAGAAACTCCTCGGCTATCCTTGATCACCTTGTGAGTGATCCAAGTACCTCTGCAAAGAGGGCAGGAATCGGATACCACGAGGTTCCACCACCCTTTAACCATAATTACACTTATAATCCAAGTGTTCAGAAATCTGTTGATTTTGAGATTGCTCAGTCAACCCCAATTAGAATTACTAGTGTCAAACCAAGTGTTAGCTGTGGCAAAACAAGTTCGCCTGTTTCTAGTGTGAATATTTCTGTATCAAGTCCAGTCTCATCAGATTCGGATATGTTGTCCGAATCTGGTCAGACAAAAGAAAAGGTAGAATTACCCACCAGTGGAGATAATGATAAAGTTTCTAAAAAGAGTTCTCCACTCAATCCGTACGTCCCACCTTATGTGAGACGAACGGCTGGTAATACTACCTCTACATCCAAACCAACATTTGACAAGAAAATGGAGAGTAGATGTTGCTTTAGATGTAACAGGTTAGGACATCTTGTTGCAGATTGTCCTTTGAAACCGAGATTTAGAGATGTGAAGCCAAATAAAAATGAGAATAAGCGTCATTTTATTCCAGCTAAAAATGAAAACTTTAAAAATTGCCAAAATGTAACGAATTCAAGTTTTCATAAAAACCAACCTCATTTTTACAACCAAACCACAAGAAATAACACTTTCTATTCTCAAAGGTTTGGAAGGCATTACACTCAATCTGCAGGGAGATTCCCTAACAGGACGTACAGAAATTATCCTGACGCTAACTTGAGAAAGCCAGGGTACGGGATGTATCGATCCAAGACCAACTGGTCTTGGGTCCCAAGATTCTAACTCATTGTTTTATTGTGCAGGAACAGTTGAACAGGGCTGCCAACAATCTTTGGATTGTAGATAGCGGCTGTTCCCGGCACATGACTGGCAACAAACACTTGTTGCAAGATTTAAAACCTGTTCAGGGAGCTAGAGTTAGTTTTGCTGGTGAAAGCGGAGGAAGAATAACTGGGAGAGGAACAGTGTCGAATGGGAGAATGACACTTGAAAATGTAAATTTTGTGGAGGAATTAAAGCACAATCTGCTGAGTGTGTCGCAGATCTGTGATAAAGAATATACTGTCCATTTCACTAAGAATGAAGCAATTGTATTGAAGCCTGGTTTTCATATACCAGAAGAATGGATAGTAATGAAAGCTCCACGTGAAACGAATACATACGTGATGGATATGAGGTCTACTGAAATGGCCACCAGAGAATCCTGTTTAATGACAAAGGCAAGCGAATCAGAATCAGAGTTATGGCACAGGAGAATGGGACATATTCATCTTCGTAAGATGAACTTCATTGTCAAAAATGGGCTTGTGATGGGTGTTCCCTTAAAGAGTTTTAACTTTGAAGATAAATGCATAGCGTGCAAGAAGGGAAAACAACACAAGAAAAGCCATCTCACCAAGACGATCAACTCAATTGCTGGTACTCTAGAACTACTTCATATGGATCTCTTCGGTCCGGTGAATGTACAAAGTCTAGGCGGTACTTCTTACTGCTTGGTGATAACTGATGATTACTCACGATACTCGTGGGTATATTTTCTGAAAACGAAAGACGAGACGACTCAGATGGTGAAGAATCTAATTACAAAAGTCGAGAACGTCATGAGTAAATCAGTTAAATTCATCAGAAGCGACAATGGGACAGAGTTCAAGAACTTTGAGATGGAAATCTTTTGTCTTCAGAAGGGTATTGAGCATCAATATAGCGCTCCGTATACTCCACAACAGAACGGAGTAGCTGAAAGGAAGAACCGAACGTTGATTGAAGGAGCCAGAACTATGCTGGCCGACTCAAAGCTTCCTGTGATGTTCTGGGCTGAAGCAGTTGCTACAGCCTGCTATGTTCTGAATCGGGTGTTAACCGTTAAGAGACTTGGAAAAACTTGTTACGAGCTTATGCACGGAAGGAAGCCCAACTTGTGTGGTCTTGAACCTTTTGGGTCTCCTTGTTCGATTTTGAAGACTAACTCGAAATTTGGTGAAGTAGCCGATGAGGGAATTCTAGTCGGTTATGTTGTTGGGACTCCCAACAGACGGGTCTTCAATACGACAACTTGCAAGGTGGAGGTGGTTTGTAACACCGACATTACTAGTTATCAACCGCCAAAACCAAGCAATGGACCTGCTGAGCTTTTTGACTATGTTAAACTGTTTAAGTCGTTTAACGTACCTAATTTGGAAATTGCTGAAGAAGACGAAAGAGTTGTGACGAAGATGATATTTGATGAGGAAGAGGAGCTAGTGCAACATCAGATGACAGAAAAATCTCAGCCTTCCACATCAAACCCTATCGATACCCCTGCGGCCTCAACTGAAGATGAGTTTATTAATCCTTTTCACTCTCAGCCTGAAACTACCATAGATGAGATCTCTTCAAACTTGGAAGACAATTTACATGTCGGTGCTGTTCCGACCACGAGAATTCACAAAGATCACCCTTTGGAGAATGTTATAGGTGATGTGTCCTCGGGTGTACAAACCAGAAGTAGCCTGAATGAGCACACCTGTGTTTATTCAAGCATAAAAGAAACAGGTATAATGAATGAATGTTTGTACTCCTGCTTTATAAGCCAAATTGAACCGAAAAATTATCAAATGGCTTTGAAGGACAGCTCGTGGGTCGAAGCTATGCAAGAAGAGTTGGCTCAGTTCGGGAAAATGGAAGTTTGGACTTTGGTCGAAAAACCAAAGAATGTGCACGCTATAGGCACGAAATGGGTGTTCAAGTGCAAGAGAGATGAAAAGGGGATTATTGTGAGAAATAAGGCGAGGCTGGTTGTTAAAGGTTTTAATCAGCAAGAGGGTATTGACTACAATGAGGTTTTCGCTCCTGTTGCCCGGTTAGAAGCGATTCGATTGTTTTTGGCGTTTGCTGCTTTCAAAAAGATGAAGGTGTTTCAGTTGGATGTAAAGAGTGCGTTTCTTAACGGGAAAGTTGACGAGGTTGTGTATGTTGAGCAACCACCGGGTTTTCCTGACCCAGACTTTCCTGATCATGTATACAGGTTGAGCAAGGCGTTATATGGTTTACATCAGGCACCTCGTGCCTGGTATTCAACGTTATCGGACTACTTGCTGGAAAATGGTTTTGAAAGGGGTTTGATCGACAGTACGCTGTTTGTGAAGAGAGAAGGATGTGACTTCTTACTGGTTCAAGTCTACGTGGATGACATCATTTTTGCTGCATCAAGAGTATCCATGTGTCAAGATTTTGAGGCTGTCATGAAGAAACGATTCGAGATGAGTGCTATGGGTGAACTAACTTTCTTTCTAGGATTGCAGGTTGATCAGAAGAAAGATGGAATGTTCATTCATCAAACAAAGTATGTTCATGATGTGCTGAAAAGATTCAAGATGGAGGACAGTTCTCCATATGACACTCCAATCTGCGTCAATCACAAATTGGGAGCTGAATCAGATGGTGACGCAGATGTGGACCCTACTCTGTATCGGGCGATAATAGGTTCTTTAATGTATTTAACTGCTTCTAGGCCTGATATAATGTTTTCTGTTTGTCTTTGTGCTCGCTTTCAGGCAAACCCAAAGGAATCTCACATGAAAGGTGTGAAGAGGATTTTGCGGTATCTCAAGGGCAAGCCGAAACTAGGATTGTGGTACCCAAAGGGAGGAGACGTTGAACTGGTGGCATATACTGATTCTGATTATGGAGGTTGTAATCAGAGTCGGAAGTCAACAACAGGAGGCTGTCAGTTTCTTGGAGGAAGATTAGTTTCCTGGCAGTGCAAGAAACAGACATCAGTCGCAATTTCAACTTGCGAAGCTGAATACATGGCAGCATCCAACTGCTGCTCTCAGGTTTTATGGATTCAGCAACAATTGCGCGACTATGGTCTGAATTTCTTACTCACTCCTATTTTAATTGATAACACTGCCGCCATCTCAGTAATTAACAATCCCGTGAAGCACAGTAAAACTAAGCATATTGACATTCGTCATCACTTCATACGGGATTGTGCTGAGAAGAAACTGATCAAGATCGAAAAAGTTGATACACTTGAAAATTTTGCTGACTTGTTTACAAAAGCGTTTGATAAATCCAGATTTCAAAACCTAATTGAACTAAATGGGATGATCAATCCCGAGTAACCATGTCTTTGTTTTTGATTTAAAAAAAAAAAAAAAAAAAAAAAAAAAAAAAAAAAAAATGAGTCTTTATTGCTTAAAATTAGTCGGTTACCTCGGTTTGATGGACATCTCCTCGGATATGTTTTGGTCCTTGTTTTCGACTTAGGAAATGAGGATAGCCATTAACCGGAAGACTGAAAGTAACTGGGGCAGTGTTGACATGTTTTTCTTTCAGTTGCTGAAAATTAGTCGGTCATTCTTAGTAAGAAGGACACATACTTGCATGTGGTCGGTCCAGCTGATCCAATGGATCTTCAGGATAGCCGTTTACCTGATGACTTTGACATGATTGGGGCAATTGAATTCAAAACTTTATTTTGGGAAATGAAATTACTTTTCAAGTCTATTACTTCGTAAGAAGTTCTTTGCTGTGTTTAAAAGAAAATTGATCCACCCTTGGAAAATGATATGTATACTGACTATGTGTGCCTAACTAGTGAAGTTATTAAGCTTAAAAGGCTTTAGAACAGTCATTGTATGTCATGGTAATTTTAATGGTGCGTAAAAGTGTATGTGATACTAACCTAAATTTACTCGAATTTAATGTGGAAACTCCTTAAGAGTTTTGCATGTCTTCATACATATCTTTTCGAAGGATAGGCAGAAAAGCAACTACCCAGTCATACACGAGCCCGTGAGTGTTCTGATTCCCGTGAAGAAAGCATTTCAAGACACTGCAGTGATCCAGATTCGGGACTTGCAGTAGTTTAGTACTCCGATGAAAACTCTTATGTGTGATTAAAAAAAAAAAAAAAAAAAAAAAAAAAAAAAAAAAAAAAAAAAAAAAAAAATGTACTTATGAGAAGTAGTGACAATAAACACGAGAACCGACACTTCTCAAGATTTCTCAAGTTTGGAGTAAGAAGAAAACGGGAAGCAGACAACGAGTATCTACAAGTTAATCAGACACTATGGGTCGAAGTCAATTCGGGGTGACTTGGGTATAGCCAAATACGCTTTGAGAATAGATAGAAGGCATCATTACCTCTGAGTTGTTGCCAACTTAAATTTTTGAGCTTAACTGAACCTTAATCCGTATCACAGAAACAATGAAAACCATTTAAGTTATTACATGCTTATAACCTGCTTCTCTATGTCATAATACAGCCAAACACGGATCCAAGTGACAGTCACGTAGTTAGTATGATTCCTGTTAGGATCTTTTCTAAAACATGGTGGTCCCCTGACTAGACTGAAATTTGATCCCTTGTTTCGTAAAATAAGTTTTTCCTATTTTTTAAGTTGTATTAATTTTGACTGGTTACTTGGACATGACCATTTTAGTTATAACTATTTTTGGAAGCTTCCAAGGTTAAATGACAAATTTTTCAAACTTAAAGGGCTGATTTTGTAGTTACTGGCGAAGTTGTTGAATTTGGCGAAGTTGTTGAATTTGGCGAAGTTGTGCTTAACTTCGCCATGGCGAAGTTATTCGTAACTTCGCCAGACACAACTCCGCCCTATATATGTTCTGTTTCAACACTGTAGCTCTTTCATAAATCTTCCGGCGAACATAAAACCTCAAATCCTTCGGCGATCTTTATACTCAATCGTCTTTTCGATCTTGTGTTTCTTGTTACTATTATTCTTGTGGTATGTGTTATCACTTGTATCTTACCTCTCTCGTTCGTAATAGTTTACCCGGTTCGAGACCTTGGATCGTCGGTCGTTCAAAACCAAGTTTTTCCGACCCTTTGTTACGTGATCATGGACGAGCCTTACGTCTCAAATCCTTTGAAATATGTTGTTCTTCACTTATAAATCATCGATTTTGTCCGAAAATCATCGGACAAAATCGATTGAATCTGAACAGTCGCTGGTTCTGGTTCTGGCGAAGTTAAGGTTTTGGCGAAGTTATCCTCAACTTCGCCAGTGGCTGAAGTTCGCCAATGACGAAGTTGTCCCCAACTTCGCCCTCGGCTTAAGTTCTCCAGTGGCGATGTTAACCGTAACTTCGCCAAGAATTTAACTTCGCCTATTTCAAATGCCTTATCAGTTTTCAGACGAACTTAAGGACGAAGCGAAGTTGTCTCCAACTTCGCCTCACCCTTAACTTCGCCTGTACTGGTTACCTCACAACTTCGCACTTGGTTCTATGCGAACTTGTGGAATACACTACTGCTCTCTAACTTGTCTTGTTTGGTGCAGATATGGCTGCTGTTGGAGGAACTGGTGGTAATGACGGTGATGACCAACGACAATTCTTTCCATCCCACAACCAATATATCACCTTAGATCCAGATGCACGAGGCTTAGATGATTTCAGGGAGATTATCACATTTCTCCAGCGATCAAGGATATTTCATGCTTTAACGACAACACTGCCCATCTCCCTGCCAAACATTGAGGACTTCTGGAAGACAGCTTACCTTGATTGCAGGGCTGAGCCTTCGGTGATACGAGCAACCGTAAATGGCCAAAACATACAATTCTCTTCTGAGGATATACGGTTGGCTCTGCAGTTCGGTGCAGAAACCAGAGATGACCCTACGGAATTCACAGCTCCTTTCCGTGATGGAGCATATTTGAGAATGGGTTATTCGGGTCCGCTGGGGGACTCACAAAGGAGGAAAGGCTTTCTGCTGGACCAATGGCGGTTCTTGATGCATGTGTTGATTGTTTGCATGTCCGGCAGGAAGGGAGGGACAGACGGAATGGGGGCAACGATGCAATCGGCTATGCTTGCGCTGACTTATAATCGCAGATACTCATTTAGTCAGATGATATTCTATGAGATTGATCGCCAAATACGGGCTGCGGCGCGCGAGCGATTCACTATGTATCCGCGCTTCTTGCAGATGATTATCAATCACATTGCCCCGTCTCTACCGCAAAGGCGCCCGATACGATTCGTTGAGTGTGTCACTAAGCGTATCTTCGCTCAGTGCAGGACGTCAAGCGCTCGGAGCAACCCTGAGCGTCGTCCCAGGCATACTCCTCTTTTCGGGTATCTAATT
Source organism: Bidens hawaiensis (assembly GCF_021521415.1). Classification (NCBI taxonomy): domain Eukaryota; kingdom Viridiplantae; phylum Streptophyta; class Magnoliopsida; order Asterales; family Asteraceae; genus Bidens; species Bidens hawaiensis. The sequence goes on along the minus strand of NW_027494883.1, from coordinate 3,810 downwards.
AACCCAGAGTATGTCCATGCAGGCGGGGATGAGTTCAGGGATCCCCAACCACATCAGGCGGCAGCACCTCATGCTGTATCAGCTGCGCCTGTTGTCACTTCTGCTGCTGTGCCAGCTACTTCATCGCAGGCTGTGTCTGCTGCTGCAAACATTGATCTGGATGCTGCCTTCAGTGGACACGGTCTGTTCGATATGGATCTCTCGGGTTCTCAGATTTTGGGTACTACCTCAGCGGCTACTTCGGTAGCTGAAACCGAGCTGGATGAAACATTTGCTGAGGCCAGACGGTTGTTGGTGACTCGGGAGAGGATATCGGGTAAGCGACCGAGGGCTGTGGATGAGGATGAAGATGATGAAGATGAGGAAGAGGCAGTCCGACTTGTGCTGAAACGCTCACGTCGAGAACGACAAGGTATGGTCACTGGAGCGGGGGAGACTTCAAGGTTCGTACGATTTGCTCCGCCTGCCTTGTCAGGTATGTCTCTATTGCCTACTACTGCACAGGTTACTACGGTCGAGGCGTCGGCACCAGCAGTTGTGTCGCTACCACCCCAACTGGTTGATCCCCCGGTGGTAGTTGCACGCTTCGTCGACTCAACAATTACAACAACTGCAGGGTTACCTAGTGTACCACCTGCGGTCACTTCAGCTGCTACTTTTCCACCAACTCCAACGCCTGCTTCAGACTCTGAACGGATTGCTTCGCTGGAGCGTATTGTTGCTGAACAATCGAAGACCATTGACCGCCTGGTGGAAGCCAATCAAATCCAAGCCGCCCTCCTGGTAGAACACGGACGAACTATCGATGCCTTCAAGGAATTCTTGGCATCTCAGGGGGAGACGACTTGCAGGGGCGATGAGTTGAGGACAAAGAGACGACAAGATCATGACGATGATCCCAACGCACCTTCGGGTGCAGGTGGTGAGCTGCCAAGAACCTCTCAGGATCTTGGGGCTTCCACAGCTGAGGGGGAGTCAACTGATGCAGCGGGTGATGATGTTGTGGATGTTGATGACGATGCTGATGTTGAAGACGTCATCGATGCTTTGAAGGAGTTAGATGAGGAGGAGGTTGATGACTTTGTGAATGATGATGACGATGATGTGTTGCCCGTGGAGGAAATTGAAAGGATTGGAGAAAATATTGATGTGGTGAATGTGTTGGAAGAAGGAGAGATCGTGGATGACGCAGTGGAACATGAGATTCCAGCTGTTGAAAGAGCAGATTTGGGAGATGAGAATGTGGTAGATGATACGGTATGGGAGGAGCAACCAAATTGGAAAGAAGGGTGTGCTCAATGGTTTGTTAAAACTAAGAAGCCTGCAGTGCCAACAATGTTTAGAAAGACGTATAATATAAAGGGCTATGCAGAGTCGAAGAAAGGTATTATATGCTGGTTGTACGACAAAGAGTTGAAATTATTTGTGATCAAAAGGTACGACGGCATTCAATACTTTAAAAGATTATTGAGATCTCTAAACTCCCTACCGGAATGCGAGGTGAAAGAGTTAGCAAGACTGGGGCTAATTAACAGAAGTAACGATAATATGGCGAGAATTATTGAAAAGATCGTCTGGAAAGAAGCCATCAAAGACAAAAAGTTTGAACTGCTAAAGCCTCAGAAAGGAAGATTGATAGAAGATAAAGATAGGGGAATGAGGGCTGACGGAAAACCATGGATGGTTATGAAGTATAAACCAGTCCGACATCTGAAGGAAGTACCAATGAGAGTCATGCCCAAGAATGTCCTAACAGATCTGAAATGGTGGTATGTGGATTGCGAGACAGCTGAGGCGGTTATGGAAGATGAGGACGAACAAGAAGTTCTTCGGGTTTATGACCCGATGCATCTTGTTAATCTATCGCAGGCTGATCTGGAAGTGCTGAACAACAAGAAGATCTTCTACATTCCTGCTTGGAAGGATCAAGCGAGGAAATATCAAGGAGTTGTGTCGGTTTGTGTGAGAGAAGGGGCGCACGCGTGAAAGTGCAAGATTACAAGACTCAGAGATCAAGATATGAAGCTACTGCCAAGGGGGAGTCTGTTGGTACATGTTTGTCAGTAGTTCATAGTCTAGTATTTGTTATCGAGTCTGTAATATAGTTAATGGTTTGTTTATGTTTTGTTTTGTAAACTAGCGAAGTTATCAGCAAGTTCGCTATGGCGAACTTGCTGATTTAGCGAGGTTACTGACAACTTCGCCAGTGGCGAAGTTGACTGGCGAAGTTGTCGTGTTTAAATACACTGTTTCAGCCGAAACAGAAGAGGACGTGAGTTAGGGTTTTTGGTTACGCTTTGTTTCGTTTTGTTCTCTGTAACAGTGACTTACTGTCACGTGTTTAGTTATTCAATATAACGTATTTACCTTATAGCTCGTGTTCATTGTTCGTGTATTCAATCTCTACAATATCTACACTCGTACCCCCCCCTATATACGCAGGGATTCCGCACCTGCGTTGTTAGAGATTTCCCGTGTACGATCCGCGTTCAGGAACCTACACAAATAGTTATAGAGAATTACAAAATATAAGATTTTCTAAACTATAACCGTATATTCAAACACACGCTCTTTTCCCGTCTCGCAAAACTGAAAGGTAAGAATAAATTAATATTTGATTATTACTAACTTGGTTTAATATGTTTTTTAGATGGTTGCACCTCATGTTATTGTGACTGACTCAGAGATGAGTGATGACGGGGCACCAACGTCCCTGATCGAGTTCCGACCCATGGTTGCTTCGGGTTACCCAGGTTCGAGTTCGAGGACTACACCCCTAAGGGTGTACTCCCGAAAGCGAACCTGAGATACCCGTGAAGCAAACACCTCTGCTGTGATGATACCCCTGACTGAAACCCCACCACTGCCTCCCTTACCAGAGCTGGTAGTCGTGCAAGGCCCTACTGACGGTGATCGCATCATATCCCTCGAAGGGAGGGTCTCGGCTTATGATAACATCATCCACGATCTCGTGAACCGTGTTCTGGCAGTTGAACACAAGCAGGCACCAGCGACCATTCATACAATGCCTTGTGTCATTACGTGTTCGCTATCGAGAACCGTGGGCTGAGCACCGAGGCAAGGGTTGGAGGTTTAGAATCCCATAATGAAGTGATTGAACCGTGTGTGCACTACTTGATGGGCCTACACTAGATTGGGCTCACAAGCAGTATTGGTAGTTCGGTAGGATGTTATGTAACTAACTTTGAACTTGTTGTCTTTTGGGTACTTGTAACTATGATGGGTAGTAACTATTAGGTGTAGTATGTATTACACCTAATTTTGTATATTTTGGTAGCAATATAAACCCCCCCCCCCTTGTTTGGTTGTTAGATTATGAATTATGTTATATTAGTCTCTCAAGTTAAGAAAACTTTTTCCAAAAACTAAAAAATTATATTCTTTTTCTAAAAGAAACCATGGCACCTAAAACAAGACGAACTACTACCAATCAAGCATCCGGATTACCATCTTCTCAAGAAGAATTAGCTCAATTAATCACCCAACATGTAAACACGAGACTCGATCAACGAGAGGCTAGCCGAAATCCAAGTCAAAATACCTGAAACACCACAACTAACGAAACCGGAGAGACTCTTAGAACAGAAATTCTAGACGAAAATCCCTCAGGTAGCACGGTACACGGGTGCTCATACAAAACTTTTTAAGGTTGTGGCCCGAAAGAATATACCGGAGCTGAAGGACCTTTAGAAATTATCCGATGGATCAAGAAAATGGAATCCGTCATGAAAATAAGTGATTGCACCCCTCTCGAAAGAATAAATATGGGGTATGTTCATTTCGTGATGA